>NC_138999.1:106748754-106772754 GCF_964374135.1 Grampus griseus
CATAAAATATATCATGTAAAAAGTCTACTTAATAAATAGTTCCTCATCAAACATGAAATTATCAGTTTATAAACATGGCTATTACAAACTGTACTCTATGGCATAGTGAATAAAAATTCACACCATTAAAAATACTACAGGGTTTCCCTGGTGGCGCAGTGGTTGAGAATCTGCCTGCCAATGCAGAGGACACGGGTTCGAGCCCTGGTCTGGGAAGATCCCACATGCCGCGGAGCAACTAGGCCCGTGAGCCACAACTACTGAGCCTGCGCGTCTGGAGCCTGTGCTCCGCAACAGGAGAGGCCACGATAGTGAGAGGCCCGTGAACCGCAATGAAGAGTGGTCCCCGCTTGCCACAACTAGAGAAAGCCCTCGCACAGAAATGAAGATCCAACATAGCCAAAAATAAATAAACAAATTTAAAAAAAATACTACAGACCCACTAATAATTCATTACTGGCTCTAGGGAAAAATACAATGAGTTATTACAGTCTTAAGCAAGAAATACAAAGGAAGGAATGAAGGGAGGAAGGAAGGAAGGAAGGAAGGAGCGGAGGGAGGGAGGAAGGAAGGAGCAACACTACACAGGAGGCAGATAATTTTCACAACTGGCTACCATTTTATATTTCTCAGTTTGGGGGCTTTGAAGGGGAAATGATATCAAATTGTCAAACAAATCAGTTCATCTAAGTTTACTTAAACACACCTCTGCTGAACATCCACTCAATTTCAAGTCAAGAAAACAAAACAAAATAGACTTCTCTGATTTCCCCTAGTCTTAGAAAATTAGCCCAATTTAATTCTCTCTTCTCTTCTGTTACTTTGTGAAAAAGGTGTATCAAATGCACAGTACTGTACTAGGCACTGAGCAGAGTGAGTTAACAGGACCATGTCACGTCCTTTGGCTAGTATCACAGAGAGCCTTTTTAAAGGTCCAAATGACAACAGAGTCTTAAAGGCACACCACCCAGACCTGACCTTTGTTTTTGTGCTCAGGGATCATCAGCCTTTTCTGGGGCACCAGAGTGAGAGATGGAGTGCTCCCACATGCAAGTCTGGAGCCTGTGGATATCAGATGACTTAAATAACTAAGCTTCCTGAAGCCTAATCTCCCCCCTCACAGTTCCAAATGCACCCATTATTTCGGTACTCAGGACCTACCAATTTTGCCTTATTTAATTTTCAAGATTTCCCCATCTGTCAGTATAGTGAAAAGTAAGGCAAAAAATCTGGTAGAGTTAAAAGCCCGAAGTATAAACATTCATCCTTTGTGACCGATATTGGCTAACTGGAGCCATCCCAGAACATAGTTAAAAGACTATGTTAATGTAAAAAAAAGATGCTCTCAAAAGTATAGTGATTTGTACACACTGCTATATTTAAAATGGATAACCAACAAGGACCTACTGTATAGCACAGGGAACTCTGCTCGATATTCTGTAATAACCTAAATGGGAAAAGAATTTGAAAAAGAATAGATACATGTATATGTATAACTGAATCACTTTGTTGTACACCTGAAACTAACACAACACTGTTAATCAACTGTACTCCAATATAAAATAAACAGTTAAAAAAAAGTATACTGATTTGCAAATCTGTAAAAATGGCTCAAACCAGAGAAGGACACAGAATTATAGCATAAAGTCAAAAGGAAGGGAGATGAGATAGGAACCTAGAAGAAATCAAAAGGGACTCCAATCTTATTTAGAAAAAGATGAAAATATCCTTCAGCAATCTAAGGAAGGAAGGAAATTTGATGTGGGAATAAACAACTTCTATTTATTTCCTTGAACTAATATTCATCTTAGTGCAGGGTCCAGCTTAGACTGTCCTCACATAAGATGGGAGAATTTGCTCTGAAGCTAACTCAGACAGCAGTTACCACTACAATAAAAAAAGGTGAGGCCTGCTCTACAGCCTTCATAACAAGAGTCTGGAAAAATAATCAAGGACTAGAAAAGATGGTGGGAGGTCCTGGACTTCAACAGAAATTTAGATCAATGAGAACCTGTGCATGTTCTCTTTATTTCAACATTTCAAATGAGACTGAGACTTCCTGGCCTAAATGAGAGATTTTCAGGGCTACTGAACACTGAAAATGCATGATGTTCAATGGCCCTAAAAATTTCTCATTTCTTACCTGTGCTGGTCCAATTTTCTGGCTGTTCATATCACTTTGGAGCCTGAATCTTTATTGACCACTATGGTCTTCCATGTATACTTCCATATTTTCATTATGTTCACAAAGTATGTGAAGCTGTTTGTTTAATGTATGTATTTGTATGTGTACGTGTGTGTGTTAAACTGCATTAATGTGCAGCACAATTTCATCTAGAGAAGTGAGAACAGTGAGCTAAAGAGTTAGATGCCCACTAAAAACACTTGAGAGTGCTTCAAACACATACTCTTAAAAGCAAACAATGTGACTTCTACAACATTCTACCCTAATCTGTAAGCATTTATTTTGTGATGATTCAGTAAAGATGTCAAGGTAGAACTGTGCACCAGAGTCACTGTCCACAAAGAACTACTGAATAAACTACATTCTGCTCCATTAGGGGATTCCTGTTAACCATCTTTCAAAGATGACCTATTTATTTGTGCCTCAGTATCTTTGGACATGTTGTGTCAACCACCTGGAATACGGCCCTCTGATTTTTCACCAATCTAATTCCTAATATCCAGTTTGGGTCAGTACCTTCACAAAGTATTCTCTGACTTTCTTCTCCCTCCTCCTAATAATCTCATCCTTCCTTATAGCATTTCTATTCTTTACTACATGGCTTTAAGTCTGATTTTATATTTTTTTCTCTATATGTATATCATCTCTATTACCTCCTGAATCAGACCTCCGGATCCTAGAGTTTTCTAAATTTTGGTATCTCTCAAAATCAAATGAGATAATTTCTGCAAAGTGTTGTATGATCTATGAAGGAACATATAAATATAAGGTAGTATTGCCATCCCTTCCAGCCTTAGAATAATTCTAGGCAAGGAGTGAGCATAAAATACCAAAGTTTTAAAGTCAGTACTTAATATGAAACCACTCTTGAAAGGGTTAAGTTCTTGAATCCAATTCTGACACATATGAGATGGTTTTATTTAACATAAAACAATGCCTACCACTGCAAATTGAAAAATTGCTATTTTGGTAAATTAGCTATGCATTTTGACTGATGCGCCACAAATGTGGCAGAAAGAGAAAGACAGCAACACACTGGCTGTGGATTTAGGGAAAAAATCCAATTTATAGCAATATTAAACTAATGGGGAACAAGCTCTCTGTACCATCTTCTGACTGAGATAGTCTCACCAAGGAAGCTGTCCTCACTATTCTTTTTGGCTTAAAGAATTGGGAAACTAATTCCTATTAAAATTCTTCAAAATATACCCTAGGGTATAGAACTGGGAGGGCTTTGATCAAACCAGCCACAAAGCCTTGGTAGAAGACGATCTCTCAGCTGACTTGAGTCAAAACTTCTCTTGTCCTTCTTACCCATTGGTTCCATCCCATATACCAGATAGAAATTACCATCTTGGCAAATTTGTAGAGTGTCCTGGACTAAATAGGTGGCTCCTCTGAGAGACTCTGTTTTCATGAACTCAGAGAATGTGTCTTTTTTTTTTTCCCCCAGAGATAGAAGAAACTTTCCAAACGGGCAAAAGTTGTAGAAAGAACTTTTAGGATACTCATCAGGGACTTCTGAATTTGAATTCAGTTTAGAGAAAAACGTTAAATTCTGGAGAAGAATTCCACTTCCAGTCAAGATAGGGTGACAGGGACAAAATTTCTCCTCATGCCTGAAACAGCAGCAACAAAAACCAGACAAAATATATGTAACAATGGTTTTCAGACATTGGGCAAAAAAGGACGGTAATCCCTGAGATGTCGGAAACAAATGGGATGAGCCCTATGAGTGCGCCAGCTTACTGCCTGCAAAGAGTTTCCAGGCCTTAGCACAGGGGAGGGAGACTGTAGGGGAGCCTGGCAGTCTCTCTGAGTTGTGCAGACGGACCTGGTAGTCTGGGAAAGCCAAGACAGCTAGAGTTAGCAGTACAGAGTGCCAAAGAGGAGAGAGCTGCAGAGAAAGAAAATTCCAGAGATCTGCAGAGGGTCCCCCTGGATGTTCACCGGGTCCGGAACAGCACATGGATGCAAGGAAACACTTGAGACTGGAGAAAGAACCATCTGAAAGGATTAAAGGAAGCAACTTTGAATCTGAAACAGGGCTGCAAATCTGAAACAGGACTGCCAATAGTCCCTGTTCTCAACCAGAGTGAAAAACCTCATAATTCATGAGCACTGAGTAGAGTACGCAAAAAGGGTTTTGCATTCCTATACCTATTATTGAACTTTGTTTTGATGTGTGGTCCATACTTGGCAACGGTTTTACCCTTTTGGGTCTTGCTATTAAGCTTTGTTAGGTGGGTGGAGTGCAACGTTTGCTCTAGGGCTAATTAGACCTTCACGTGTTATCAAGTTAAACATACACCTACCATATGATCTAACTATTTACCCAAGAGAAATGAAATCGTGTGTCCATACAAAGACTTGTACATAAACAACAGTTTTATTTGTAATAGCCAGAAGTTGGAAATAGCTCAAATAGCCATCAACAGGTGAATAACTGTAAACTCTCATATATCCATACAATGGACTACTGTTGAGCCATAAAAAGGAATGAACTATTGATACATACAAAAACATGGGTAAATATCAAGCTATGCTGGATTTTTTTTAAAGGGTCAAAAAGTCCATTTATGTAAAACTCTAGAAAATGCAAACTAATCTACAGAAAGCAGATCCCAGGTTGCCTGGGAGTGGAGTAGGTTGGGAGTGGTAGAGGAAGAAGCATTACAGAGTGGCAAGAGGAAACTTTGGGGTGTTATGGATATGCTCACTATGATGATTGTGGTGATGTTTTCATGGGTCAAAATTTGCCAAATTGCACACTATAAATATGTACAGTTTACTGTATATTAATTATACCTTAATAAGCAAGTTTTTAGAAAATGGAGAAGACAAGAATGTTTTGTTTGCCTAATTCAAATGTCACAATTGAACACTGGGAGCAGTGAAACAAAGTAACATAATTGATAAGACTGAAAAACCAATCTGTGTTCACAAACCGCCATGAATGAGGGAAATGACAGGTGAATTTCTCTTGACTTGTCTGCCATTTTGCCTTCATTATGGTGAAATCAGAAGGGCTTCGATTCTGGACACTAAAATTCCTGAATGCTTTGATTGTTAGACTGATGCAAACATGATCAACAAATTAGGTATGATCCTAATGTGGCAGGAAGGATTCATGGGCCAATCTGAGCTCAGCGATAAAGTACTGTGACAGATCAGGTGGACTCACTACCAGTGACACACATTTGCCATTCCTACCTTAACAGGCTAGTTGCCTTTGTTTTAGTCTACAGCTATAGATTTCTCACATAATCCTGGCTAACTGTTCTGTTCAAATGCATGTTATTTGTTTCAAAGAAGACTTAGATGAGAGGAAATGGTTAACTCAGTGCAAATGCAGCCCTAACCTTCAAAAGCTATCTCTCACTAATGGGAGGTTAGTAATGTCCCCTTTGTTTACCACTAATTTCTACAAGGGCTCTTTAGTAGCATAGTGTATATATAGTCAATTGTAGAATAGGTTATTACACAGAAACAGTAGCACAGTAGTCAAATAACTCTAGTAATCAGGGCCAGTCTTGACCTCATTCTAAAGTACAGTTCAACTGAACTGTATATTCTAATAATAGAATTATTTTTGAGAGTTGTGTTTACATTACAATCCTACCTGTACAAACCTATATTTAGAAAGAAAGGCCATTCTCTATTTGCTGTGGAAATTGAGATACTAATCTACCTCATTTACCAGGAAATTCATTTGTAACTGACAAAGTACAAGGTTTTAGACTTAAAACACTTTGACTAGTAATTCTGATTTCAAAGCACACATTCTCCAGTCCTAGGGCACAAGCGGATGGAACTCAAGCTACCAAGGAACATGCAGGGGGATTTTTTTGCTTTTTTTTTTTTTTTTTTATGTATTAAAAAAAAGTACATCTGAGGCAGGAGGACCCTAGGCTGATACTCCAAGATAAAGATAATGGCAGGAGCAAGGAGGAACTGAGTCCTGCTTGGATAAAAGATAAAGAGACCACATATTTCTCCTTCTTGAGGTCAAGGAGACCTCCCAGACTACACATGCACAGGAAGCTCCTCAGAGGTCAGAGAAGGGAGGGGGCGCCAGACCATAATATGTTTGGTCTATTTTCCAGAAACCCTTGGAATCCATCTGGCTAAAAGATGCGTGCACACACAGGGGAGGGCCCTGACTGAGACCAAATATGGACACAGAGCCTGGCAAAGCAAGATGATTGGCCAGAGGAAACCCGGAAGAATTGCCTCCATATAAGTGATTTAAACTACCACAAAGGTGTGACTCTTTCTCTGAGCCTGCCCATGTGTGTCTATCCACACGTGCTTTTTTCCACCTAGTAAACACTTTACTTGTTTCACTACTTTCCGTCTTTCTGCTGAAATTCCTTTCTCCAAAGTAGACGAGCCAGGGCCTTGTAACCAGCCACTGGCCCTCGTGGTCTAGTGGCTAGGATTCAGCGTTCTCACTGCCGCAGCCTGGCTTCAGTCACTGGCCCTCGTGGTCTAGTGGCTAGGATTCAGCGCTCTCACTGCCGCAGCCTGGCTTCAGTCACTGGTCGGGGAACTGAGATGCTGCTTCAAGCCGCTGCAGGCTGAGGCCACCAAGATCACATCCAGATGTAAATTTAGCACCTTCAATGTACCAGGTCCCAAGACATACATTATTTTATATAATTCTCACAGTATGCCCTGTGAGAAAGGTTATTATTATCCCTATCATTTAAATAGAGCAACTGAGGCTCAAAGCGAGTTTATGTAAATTGTCCAAGGCCACATAGATACCAAGTGGCAAAGCCAACTTGGAACAATTTTATCACTGAGTCCTAATCACCTTATACAGCATATGAAGTTATAAGTAGCACATTCGAATTCACAGCCTAGTTTTCCTCTTTTGTACAGTGTGCATGTGGCTCATGCTAGAACTTCCTGCTTCTCGCCTTCCCAGGTTTCATTCACCTTGCTGCCGTTTCCATCTGGATTTTCACAGCCAGCCGCCAAAATACTTTGAGGGATATGGCAGCTGGGAGGCAATGAGCATTTCCTTTGTCACTGACAGTATGAAAAAGAGATCCTTAAACTATGCATATATAAGCTCATTGCTCTTATAAGAGTTTAATATATTTTTATACCTTTTGAAGTATTATTTCACTTTGTACAAATTCTTATGGATTCACTTCATCACCATCATGGCACTTTAAGTCACTGAAAGTAACAGTGATATTTTAGAGCATATTCCAGGCTTCCAGACAACACAAACAACATCTGTGTCTACAGGCGGACAAATAAAACGCTGGCCTCTCCTGTGTTTAGATCCCTAGCTCACAGCAGCTGCCTTGAGTTTTGAAATTATTTAACATTAACAAAATTGAGAGGAATATTATTCATTGGGAAATGCGTGTTGGAGTATTACTTCAACACATGATCACCCCTCCAGAGGAGACAATCAGATCAAAATTGGGGGCATTTCCTGTTTACAAGGTAGCATTACCATTTCAAGCTAAATAGATTGAGGCTAAATCTGTGATCTACGTTCAGAACTTTACATGTATTACAGCATTCAGAGAATGGCTTTGAGTTCAAAATATTCCAGTTTCTGATTAAATGTTGAGGAAGTTTCTCTTTATTTTAAATTTATCAAGGAGGTATGAAATTAGAAAAAGGCATGCTTCTCTTTAGCTATCATTTAGTGCTAACACTGCAGGCGATTTCTACAGAATGTGTTTTCCAAAACCTCTTAAAGCTAGAAAGCAAATACAAACAGCAACAATAACATTAATGCTTTTGAATTGGAAATTCATATGGCCCAATTCCTTATTAACGTTGCTCTAAATATTTAACCCAAACAAGCAAACGAACATTTCAGGCACTTAAAATACAATGGTCAATCTATATACATGAATGCAACTGTGTCCATTTTACAGATTTTGGAAAGATGTTCGGGTGAATCAGTCTATGAGAATTGCCCAACGACATTAATGATATAAGGACAGATATAATATGAGTCTACATAATGCCTGAACAGTTGACTCCATTCAGTCCCCAAATCATCACCTTGAGGGAAAAAAATCAACCTACACAAACAGCCAAAGAGAGATTTGATGTTGTATTGACAAAACATCTGCTTGGTTGAATACTCACTTCCGACATAGTCACTGGCTCTTTCAGTGGTTCCAAGGTTTGTCCTAGATATGATTCTAAGGCAGGTCTGTTCCTTTTGTCCACCCACTTGCCCGTTAGCCTCTCTGACTCCATATCCAGCATCCATTATTTTTATTGTGTCACCTCCTTGCCTAGAACTTTAACTCCATCTGTTTATTCTCTTTCTTTTTCAACTGTTCCTTTGTGTGGCCAGTTACCTCAAACCACAGCACTGTGCTAGCAAATCTGATAAATTTAAGCCAGGCTTAGTATACTTACTTTTTCCAAACTCATGCCAAATTATATATTATCATTTTTAATAGAACACTCCCACCTTTAGTTTTCATACACTCAGTTCGTAAGTTATTTAATAAGCATTTATTAAGCACCTACTGTGTGATATACACTATGATATGATCCAGGCAGATAAGAAAGAAAGGGAAAAAAGACATGTCCTCTGCCCTTGAAGGGCTGACAATCCAGTGCAGACCTGGAAATGATGACAGGACAAGGAGGTAAATGCCATGACAAATTTATGCATAAAGGACTGTGGAGCCCAAGGGATGTGAGGGACTCCTCCTGCCTGGAAGATTGAGAATGGCTTCAGAGAAGAGATGATACTTTGAGTCGCACCTTAAAAAAGGATGAATATGCCTCTGGCAAGTTAAAAAGGTGGTAAGAGCATTTCTAGCACAGAGAAAGGCAAAGGTATGTGCAAGGAAATGGTAAATTCAAAGAATAGCAAATGATTTGCTGTCTATGCTATAGGTGTATAGGTAGAGGGGCCAGTTTGCAAAGGGCCTTACTTGTCTCAAATTATATCCCATGCTGCTTACTGTGCCTTATATGTAAGGGTGTCAGAATCATTACACACAAATAATCAAATTTTAAGACATTTTCAGAAATCTATGAAGCATCCTGGAAATTCTGGAGCTCTGAGTTTTCATCCAGAATGTAAGAAAATTCATTTTTTTAAGCAAATATTTATTAACCATATAATGTGGCAGGCACTGTTCTAGGTACTAGCGAAAAAGCAATGAACAAGACAGACAAAAATCCCTGCCATCATGGAGCTCATATTCTAGTTGGAATAAATTTGTAAGAATGGTGTTCAGACCAAACTCAGTATCAGTATTACACAGATTTTCATCTGTATATTAATCTGTGTATTATTGTCTGTGTATTTCATCGGGGGGTTAATTTAAGGTCTTTCCAGAGGCTTCATTAAATTGTGTATATGAAAGCAGTGACACGGAGGAATTTAGCTTCTTGTAACACCTGAATCTACGATGTGAAAACAATGTCTTCTGTGCATCCTCCAGCAGGGAAGTTGAGGACCTCAGGAAGCTAGGCTGAGATATGCTACATTTGGCCCTGCTATATGTATTCACTTTGCTTCCAAAAATATTTTTGGCTAAATACTTGAGAGGTTAAAATAATCTTGAGTGCAGGGGAGGAAGTGAGAGGCTAGCCTGCAGTGACTGGGATTTGGTAGGGGGGAGAAAGAGAAAAATTGAATTATTCCACAGTTTATCTATAAAATGATACGTCTATCAGTGTTCTACTTCATGATATATAATCAATAAAAAAAGTACATTCTGGATAGGGTGCCCCATTTAAATACCAAATAATAGTTGCTCTAAGAATTTCAAGTCTGGGCAGGGTTATTTAAAACAGTCAATTTGTGAAGAGTTTAATTTTAGCATTAGGCTAAAATTATAGAAAGATAACTTTCACTCATCTAGGAAATCAGTTTTATTTCTTAACCTACATAAAATTCAAATGGGCCTTAGGAGAAGTGTGAAAAGAAAACTGGAAAGGCCATTTGGAATTCTAATTATTCATATATGAAATTGAAATATATATTATCTACTGGTATATTAAAAATGCAACTGGATTCCAAATTCACATTTTAATAAAAAAGCCCTTTACAATAAGAATTAGAATAATTTAAGTATAAAATTAGACTCGGCATGTAAAAGACTGGAAAAATGTTTATTATAACTTTTTTTTTTTACTACTACTATTCGTGTAAAAGAGACACTGGATTTTTATAAGCAGAGGTAGCAATTTATGTCTACTATGCACTTATATACATTCCCAACATGATTCCATACATAAATATTTCATTAATTTAAATAAGGGGAAAAAATCCACACGGCCTCCCAAGGCTCTTCATGTTAAAAAAGAAATATCCTTGTTCTCTTGGTGAGGTGACAGAAAACTACTTAGTCTTCAGAGATACATTACTGAGGGGGGTGGGGATGGGGGTGGTGACTAGGGCACCATTAAGGCAACTGGAACAAGTAATTTATAAAAAGTACCCCCTACTTGTTTAAAGAGTTAATATGCTTCTCTCCTCTAAAATGAGTGATTTCTTTTCAGTTGTTAGCAACATAAAAACCAGTACATGGCACGCACCATAAGCAATGGGTCCTCTTAATAAAAATGATTAATACGTACATATTTATGTACATATAGCCACATGTGCACACAACTCAACACATTATGATTTCCAGCCATACCTTAACTTATGCTTTCTGAAACCCAAGAGACTGTCTCCATTAGAACATTCTCTAAAACCAGGAGCCAAGCTCCAACCAGGGATAATGAGGACAAATTGACAGCTGATCTCCACTAGATGTCACATTAAATTATGGTACCTTCTGATCCCTACCAAAATAACAACAACAACAACAGCAACAACAAACAGTTACTCTAATGCTTACCATGTGCCAAACACTATGCTATGCACTTGGCAGATAGTATGCATTTAATCCTAACAATAACTCTCTGAGAGAGGTATTAGTATTATCCTGAATTAACAAATGAGGAAACTGAGAAGAGGTTAAAATACTTGACTATAGCCACCATTGCTAGTTAGAAGTGAAGTCAAAATTCAAATCCCAGTCATTTAACACCTTTTACTTCTAACTATATACTACCTAGTAGCAGAAAGGCTATACATTCACTTTGTTACAGGTAAAATGAACTCTTACTATATGTAGAGCTAGTGGCGGTAGTGAAGCATAGTCTAATCTAACATGGTCTCCAATTTCAAGGAACATACACGTGGTAGAGATAAAACTGGAGCCCAATGAGTGGTCCAGACAATAAGTACTAGGAGAGCAGAGAGGAGAGGAAGGTCAGAGAGAAAAATAGCTCGGTGACATCTCATGGTGGTGGTAGATTAAGCTAGGATTTAATGAATGGATAAGGTTTGAATGAGCAGAGGGAAGAGTTTAGACCCAACACTGTGCTCGAGATTTGTATATCCAACTGTTCATCTGTCATCTAACTTAGATGCTTAAAATGTACCTCAAATAAAAAGAAAATATCCAAAGCTAATATGACTATTATTGCCTCTAAATCAGATCCTCCTCTTGGCATTGCCTTTTAGTGAATGAAACCACACAATTGCAGAAGCCAGAACCCTAGGAGGCATCCCCCCATCCCCGTATTCAACACAACATCAAACCCAGTCATTGTTATCTCTTAACTATACCTTGAACCTATCCAGTTCTTTCCTTTGCCACTTTCAATAATCCCTGGCTTAGATGACTGCAGTAACCTAACTGGTCTCCTTGCTTCTAATCTTGTTCCGTTCCAATCCATTCTCTGCATAGCCACCAAAGATATGATAAAACTAACCACATCACCCCCTTTCAATACTTTATTGTAATGTTTAGGGTAAATCCCGAAGTCCTTAATATACTGTCCAAAGCCCTCTATGATGTGGCTCCCTATCTATTTCTGTAGCCTCTTACTCTCTTCCTCCAGCAACCTTGTACTTCTTCCATTTTCTCAGATGTGTCATCCTCTTCACCTCATGATATTTGTACATATCGTTCCCTCTTCTGCTTCCCATCTCTTTACTCTTTACCTGGTTAATTCCTTCTTATCTTTCAGATTTCAGCTCACTTCTTTGGCCCTTCAGCCCAGATTAGGTCCTTTTTTCTTCGTAGCACTTACCACAGTTATAATTTTTGGATTATTTACATAATTATGCAATGACTGTCTAACATGACCAGAGTGTGAATTCCTTGAGAGCAGGGACCATATCTGTCTTGATCATCATTGTATATCATTGTATATAGCCGTGTCCAAAACAACTTTTTATACAAAGAAGCATCAATACATACTTGGTGAATAAAGGATTGCATTGGGAAGGCACTCTAAGTGAAGACAGTAGCATAAGCAGACAGATGTGAATGAGGATGTCAAATCTAGGGGACTGATGATAGCGTGAGAGTGGCTTCAGCCCATGGTTCTCTGCTCAGGAAATACACCAGTCTGGCTGGATTAGAGTTCATATAGAGGGTGAAAAGAAAGATAATATCATGAGGACCTTAATTAATAAGGTAAGTATTTCAGAATTTATTCTGTAGGCAATAGAGAACAACTGAAGGCTTGAGGTGGTCCAGACATGCCTCTTGGTATCTGCTGCTCTCACAATCGCTCATGTAGTCTCCATTTCAGCCTAGAGTTTCCAAATACCTGTCCCAACCTTCAGCATCGCTAGACCAGCTGTGATTGGAAAGGTTCCTGCCCAATGGAACTGCCACATGTTTGAATGACTGGCTCACACTGATTTTCCCAGTGACCACTCTATCTGTAATCTCACTTCTTTAAGGAAACCATTCTTTTTTATCACCATTTTAGACTTGTGCTTTTGGAAAACAAGCTCCTACCTTTGTGTTGCAGTCTTAGCCACAGTGATTATTCAAGAGGTAGACAGCTGACCTAGTCTGGGACCTAGGCCAGGCCAATCCAGGCATGTCCTCAGGTTTTCTTCCTTTGCTTTTTAAATGTTTTCTGCAAATAGGCAGAAGAGGACCCTTTCCTCTTAGTCAGCTAGGTAGGTTGATGGCCCAGAGCAGTCAGCACGGTCAGATTTCCAATTTTTGTACACAATGAAGCTGACATGCAGAGAGAGCTAGGCTTAAGAAGAGGTCTTGACTGTCCTCAAGTCCATGGTTCTGGCCTGTGTTCTAGCTTTCCCTAAGACCATGTCCACCTCGTTGACTGGTTATATGAACCAAAAAAATTCTTTTCTTTTCTTAAGCTAGTTGGGGTTGGGTTTCCATCGTTGCAATCAGAGTCCTGACTACTAAAATAAAATCAGAGGAAACAGTTGTAGAGTTGGATTTAGAAAATATCTTCATGGTCAAGTCTCTGCTAATGGATGTTTGTATCTCATCCCTTAACCCCACACAGATTTACTGGCTCTTGTTTTTTGACTTGGATTTTTAACTGTCCTTGGGTGTATTCCCTGTACATCCCAGGACCAAGAGGAGAGCCTGGTCCATAATCAGTGCCTGTAAACTGTCTATTGAATTGAATTGTGGTAGATTCCTCCTGTAGATTTTTAATTTTCTTATCTCTTCAACTCCAATAAACTCTGTTTATGTGCTTGTTCTGCTAGCTGGTCACACTATTTTGCTATCGCCTGATATGATTTAACTCTGGACACCCCTGTTTAACTTATTCACCCTCTGCTTCTTTCTAGTACATTCACTGGCTTATCTGACTTTCTCACCTTTATCAAGTAAAATTAAGTCGCTTGCCTCAACACCCTTCCGTGGTAGCCAGGTAATGTATATACTCAGAGCTCTCTGACATCAGCTCTGCCCCCTAGGAACGAAACAGAAAGGGAACATGTAGCTTATAAGATCTGGACTCAAATCTCAAACCCAATTGTGATGCTGGTTTCTCAGCTCAGGTTAACCAAACAAAAACCTTGTCTACATTCTTCCTTCTTTCTATCCAAACTCCTTGGACTGAGTTTCACATCCTGGCTTGGGCTGTCTCTGAAGTACAGGAATTAGTATTTACATATAAGAATTAGGAAGAGGAAGACAACTCGATGAAGATGCTGAAAACTTGAGTCAGAGAGTAGTCAGTTTTCTAACAGAAGCAAGGAAAAGTGTCATGGTGGGGCTCTAAGCCTGAAGAGAAATTCCAAGAAAAATATACTGCCCATTACCTATTCAGCCAAGTGAAAGAGGCCTTACTCAAGTCAATGTCAAGGAAAAGAAGGGAACTGACTGCAGTGAGGGCCTACTTTGTGCTAAGAAAGAGCTTTACATAGATTTCACATTTAAAGATATAGTCATCACAGTTACTCAGAGAGGTAGCCATTATTAACTTTATTTTACAGATGAGAGAACAGGGTCAAGCTAAGTAACCTGGCAAGTTAAGTAACGTTGCCAATTTTTTTAAAATGGAGCTAGAATTTTAGAATAGAATTAAAATGGAGCTAGAAACATATCTGTTTCACTCTAAAGCCTGTTCCTGCCTAGCCTGAGTAAGGCAGGCCTTCAAGTACCTACACTCCAACCACACCTATGCTATTCAGTATTTGAATATTGTCCTTAAATTCCCACTTTTGCACTCAAGTGACTCTTTTGCACAGAAAGTTCAACCTCTCTATATTTGCCTGTTGAAAGTTATAATCATTTTTCAAGGCTCACTTCAAATCATCTCTTTTCAAAGTCTTGTTCTAACCACTTAGTCTTCTATTTAGTTTTATTTTACTCATTACTAAATACTCACTATTAAATGCCCTGTAGTGGTTCTTTGGTTTGTCTCTTTCTTCTACTACCAGACAGTCATAGAATGAAGGTTCAAAAGTGTTTCCTAGATATCACACAGACAGAAAAGGAATCATTTTTAAAATATTTTCAACAATTAAAGGTTGAAATTTTTTAAAAGTATGGTTAACCCTGAATCAACCAAAAATATGGATTTACTTGAATTCCTCGTTCTGTAAGCATCATATTAACTGATACATATCACAAGTTCTGTAACTTGTCTCTCTCACCTCTCAATACTATATAATATATAATATATATATGGACCTTTACCGTGTCAGAATATATAGATCTACTTCCTTCTTTTTAATACTTGCAAGGAATTCCACTGTCTGAAGATATCATGATTTATTTAACCAGACCTGCATATTTAGCTTGTTTTGAAGTATTTACTATTACAATCAAAGTTCAGTGACTCTCCTTGTACAGACATCTTTCTGCACTCTTGCTATTTTTATATAAGATATATTCCTGAAAGCCTGATTGCTGGGTCACAGCATATATGCTTTTTAAGTTTTGTTAGGTTCTGCCACGTTATGCTACAAAAGATTATTCTAATTCACATTCCCACCAACAGTGTGCCCAAGTGCCAGCTTCCTTATGTCCTTGCCAACAGTAGATCTTAGTCACCTTTTTGTTCCTTTTGCCAAATAAGAAGGTAAAAATGTTATTTCATTTTTATTTGCATTCTATTTATATGTATTTATATTCTTTTTATTTGAATGTCTTTTTATATATTTATTGGTTATATGTAATTCTTTCATTTGTACATGGAATGTGCTATCCCGTTGCATTTTATATGTGCCAAATATTATCTCTCAGCCTATTGCTTCTCCCTTATTGTTTCTTATGAGTGTTCAATTTTCATGTTATCAAATTTGTCAAGTTTTATCCTTTACAGGTTCTGGGTTTCATGCTTTGCTTAGTAAGGCCTTCTACATAACAGAATTGTTTTTATACTTTTTTCCCCTTTAATCTCACCCTCCCTTTGTTAATGACTGAATTATGCTATTAACTCAGGTTTTGACTCCATCAAGAGAGATCAAATTCCTTCTACTCACCAAGAGCCATTGCTGTCTATTTCTCTTTCTCAGTCCATTTATACTATATAAGATGGTTTTGAAATTACCAAAACATTCCTCATTATAACGACTCAAACAATACAGATGTTCATAAAGACAAAATGAATTAATAACTCCTTCTCTGCCTCCTCCAATCCCATTACAAGGCAACTGATATTCATTAAAGAGTGACTGTCTTGCCTTACCTTTCTCTAGGCCCATAAACATATATACAAATATATAGACACATATGAATAGACTTTCCTCTTATGTTTATGAAAATGGGATATTTTATAAATTACATTACACTTGTTTATTTTACTTAATGATATAATATGGATGTTCTTCTATGATAGGATATGCATCTAATTCATGCTTTCCATATCTAGGAATATTCGATGTTATGAATGTGCTGTTAATTATTTAAACTAGTGTTCTATTGTTAGATATCCAGGTTGTTTCTTTTTCTTATTATTGTTAACTGTAAAAATGATATTACATTCAATATCTTTCTCCCTTATCTTCCTGACTTCATGAGATTTTCTGAGTGCTGTTACTTCCCCCCTTTTCCTCACCCCCAACTCTTATGTTTTGCTGAGATGGTTTAGTATTTTTAGTTATAGGTTTGCATTGTCCAATTATGGTAGCCTGTGACTATTGAGCACTTGAAATGTGGCTAGTCTGAACTGAGATGTGTTACGAGTATACAATACATATGTGAGGTTCCTAAGATTTAGCATAAAAAAGAAAGCAAAATATCCCAATAATTCTTTACACTAATTATACGTTGAAGTGTTTTAGATATATTGAGTTAAATAAAATATATTCATCTGTTTCTTTTTTATTTTTTAAAATGTGTTTACTGAAGAGTTTTAAATTAGATTTCATATTTCTATTGGAGAGTCTGTTCTGAATGTTATTACATTTCCCTTATAAAATATCCTTTCTGTTTAAAGAATACTAATTTAGACCTTTATCCGAAGCAATCTGCCTTTCTATTTAGATTTAAATATTTTTCCGGAGAGCAAGGTTCATTGCTTATCCTTGTTTCCTCCCTTATTTATCTTCTCTCACCTTGAAGTCTCTGTTCCGATTAATTTATTGTTGGGTTTGAGTTTTTTCTCAAATACTTTTTTCAATGCTGTATGAGAGTGATGTACTTTCTGAATTCTGGTATGTCCTCAAACATCTCTCTCTGAATCAAACAGGTGAATGATATCCTGATTGGGTAATAAGATGCTTGGATTGTCCTTTTTTCTTGGAAATTTCTAGATGCTATTACATTATATTCTAGCTTCCACAATAGAGATGAGAAAAAAACCAATGCCTGTCTTAATTTTTTTCTTTGTAGATAACTTGCTCCTTCTGCCAGGAACACTGCAAGATTTTCTCGTTATTCCTGGAGTTCAGGAAATTTATCAATGTATGTTTCAGTGTAAAACAAAGAACTCCTGTTCTGTACATCTTTTTGTAGAACCAACTTTTGGCTTTTAAATTCTTTAAATAATTTTACCTTAGTTTCGTATGACTACTTTCATGTGATACATATATTTTTTCTTTTTCTGTTCCCTTGAATTGGATGTTTTCTTTCCAATATTTCCTTAAATTCATTTAATGCTATAAAATTTCCTTTGTGCTGTTTTTAGCCATATCCTTAGGCTTTTTATGAAGCCTTTTTATGAAGTAATCTGATTTTTGTTTATTTTTAAATAATTTTAAATTTGTTTAGACTTCCTTTCTCATCCAAAAATTATTTACGAAGAGTATTTTATGATTCCAAGGCTTTTTCCTATTTACTTTTTTGTCATATTTTTTATTGTTTATTTCTAAGCTTTATAAAATTCTCAACAGAGAATGTCACCTGTCAGTTCTCTACTTGGGAATTTATCCAGGTTTTTCCTGTGGCAAAGTACATGATCAATTTTTTTAATGGTCCAGGGCATATGATATGAATGTGTATTCTTTTCCATTAAAGTCTATAATTCTATGTATTTGTCAAAATATTAGGTCAAGTTTCTTAATTATATTATTCAAATACATTGTATTGTTACTTTTTTGCCTACTTATTTTTCAAATTGTGAGAGTTGCATCCCACAACTGCCTTTGTAGTTTTACCAAATCATTTGTGTATCGTTCCAAAGTTATGTATAATAAATATTTCTTGAATAAATGAATACATGTAGGTTCTACTTTAATGCTTTTGGCCTTAAATGCCACATTACCTGATATTGGCATCTCTCTACTCTACTCACTATTTATTGAAAGTTTTCTTACACCTCTTTGTTTCTTTATTTTGAAACATTTTCACCATTTTGCTTAATGTTTCTCTCTTTTAGGCGTACATAAGTTAAAATTTATAAATCTGTGTGTTTTACTCCAGGAATAAGAAACGTCAACCCATTTTTATTATTGTGACAAACCCAATGTCTTAATCAGTGTAATAATTTATATTTATTATATTTGTGGTTGGCAGGATAATGGTCCCCCCAAAGATGTCTATGTCCTAATCCCGATGCCTTGATTTTAGCCCAGTGAGACTCATTTCAAACTTCTGACTTCCAGAAGTGTAAGATAACAAATTTTTGTTTTTTAAACCCAGTAAGTTTGTGGTAATTTTATTGCAGCAGCAACAGAAAACGAATACAATATTGTAAAATGTAGGTAACGGTACGTTTCCAAATTACTAGAGGCAGAAGGGAGAAGTAGATGGATAATGAGAAAAAGTCAATTCAAGAATTAAATAAGGATATTAACGTTCACCTTTGTTATTTATTCTTTACATTTTCTTATTTAATTTTTAAATTGGCTTTTTCTCCCTTACCTGCCCCTTCACAGCAATTTGCAACTTTACTGGTATCTTTATTTTACAGTATATCTCAATCTAAATTAACAAAAGCTTTCAGTTATAGTGGCCCATTCCTCAAGCACTAATACTAATTGAAGTCTTACTATCCTTTTAATTTATAACCAACAGATAACGTGAGGGTTAGCCCCAGGGAGGGAGTAGCAGGAAGTAGGTGAAATTTAACCTTATTTCACTTTTACCTCCCCATTTTACTGTCCCTTTCCTTTATCCCCAACCAAGAATGGACTGTTCAAGGCTCTCCACCAAAGAGTGCCATGACCTTCCTGGTGAATATCTTATATCTGGATCCAATTATTCTCTCTCTTCCCTTAAGAGTTACCTGTTCTGTGTCCTGTTCCCCTAGGGACTTGCTCTATGCTCCATGACACTTTGGCATGCAAAGCAATGAACAAGTTCATGCTGTTAATGAAACATATATTACTTATATGGGGGACAATGGCTTCACCTTTTTTCCTAAGCGGTTTTGCTTTCCAAAAGGGAACAATAACTATACTCAAAGAAATGGCTCTCCAAGGCTGGGAATCCCAGGCATTGTGGCCGGCTACATAAGGAGACATCTGTGGCTGGCTACATAAGGAGACATCTGTGGCTGGGACAAGGGAAGGGGACTTCGCATCATACTTCACCCTGCACTATGTAAGTGAGCTCCAACTACACCTGTGTGAAATCAAACAAGTAACAACAGAGTATGAACCACCAACCAAGACTTAGAGGTGACTGTGCCTCAGGGCAGCTCTAAGGCAACTATACGGACAGATAATTGGGCCTGTGAGATGACAAAACAACTTGTACCCATAACATTAAACACAACTGTAATTCACTCTGACTCTAGCAGAGGTTCCATTGTTTACCACTATAAAATAAATGCTATAAATCTTCTAAATACGGAGAGAAAAAGAATTTAACATAATAATGCAATAGGGTACCTTATATCACAGAATACTAATAAAAACTTTTATATTATAGAAATACATTTTAATAATGCTGTGCTTAAGAATAATTATACTTTGATTTTCATGAAAAAGATCTTTTCCCACACACTTTTCAGTATTATCATTGGATTTCTCTTCTCACCAAAATTAGCTTAATAAATTATTTGGATCTTAAAGGTTATGGTGAGTAACAGACTTAACTAAAACATGGACTTCTAAACTGGCTTACATGCTTCCACACTGGCAAAATTCAACTACCATTATGAATTACTTGTTAATTATGCTGTTTATATTTTATATGCATGCTTGAGACTTAACATGTTTAGCATGTCTCACATTTTTTTTCCTTCATAAAGACTCACTGGATCATATTTTTAAATGGAAAAATAAAGAAGTTAGTGTGCAGTTTTGATTACCACTTACATGGTTGCTAAATCATAAAATATAAGCAAAGCGAGAAATACATGAAGGAAGAAAACTCACTGAAATATAGCTAAGGCTGTCAAATAAATAGTTAAAAGCTTAAAAGAAAAATATAACGTTTATAACTGAATTTTCAACATTGGATTATATTTTGGAACTGGAAGGGGCTTTTCAGACCATGTGGTCTAGTGAGTCACACATTCAAATACCTGCATGGGTCGGGTAGGTAAGTAATATAAGCGAGGGAAGTGGGTGGGTTATGGCCATAAGGATTGGTGGAGAGCCAGAGAATATACTCTGTCTCAAAGAGGTGCTACTGCTCAGCTTCAGCTGGTGTTGACAAGTGGTAATACAGGCTTGGAGGGGGCGGGGGGCAGACTTTCCAATACGTAAAGACAAGTTGGAAATCAATAATTTTAGACGAAATATGTTACTTTTAAATGCTAACTACTTCAATTTTTAAAATGTTACTATCTGCAAGACATATAGGGTGCATAACATGCCAGATTTAAATTTCTGATCAAGTCCAACATTCTTTTATTACAGAAAGGAATATGGAAACATAGATGAAGTCACTTAAGTACTTAGCCACATGTACCAGAAAGAAAATGGGATTTGAACTCTGGTATATCTGAGTCCAATTCTAATTCTGTTACATAGCTACTATGTAACCTTAGGCAAGTTTCTTAAACTCTGAGCCTAGTTTCCCTCTCCTTAAAACAAAGGTAATAATACATATGACATAAGATACTTATGAAGATTATATAAACATAACATATGGGAGGTGCCTATAGTGGATCTTGACACATAGAAAACATCCACGATTTTAGCCTCATTCATCACTCTATGGCCCTACCCTGCTCTATTTTTTCCCAATAGTAATTCTGTGCACCTGTAGTTTTATTATGCCCCACCTCTTAACTAGAAAGTAAGTTTCATGAGGGTAGGGAATGTGTCTATTTTTTTCACTACTTTATTCCAGGCTCTAAAATATTGCTGGGCATATAATAGGTGTTGAATAAATATAGACTGAATAGATTAATTAATGATTTCAACAAATGATAATGCCTTGACTCCTTCCCTTTAATGAATAAACAAATGCAAGTACATGTATGTGTATGCTGCCCAAGTTCAAAATGCAAGTTAATAACTGTACCTTGAACTTAAATTCATATCAACTTTCTTCTTTAGGATTATTTCCATAGCACTAATGAAAGCTGCCAAAATTACGTAATGTCCTACATGGACATAATTCTCTTTCAGCTTTATAGAGAACACAACCTTTGAGGAAAGAAGCCTTTCAAAAACAGTCTATTTCTTTCACTTCTACTGAATTTGATGGTTAAAGGCACTTATAGTGCTCTATTGATTCTTCCAGGCTTTTCATCCTGACAAAAAGTCTATTCGCTGGCTTTATAAATCATAATAACAATTTTACATATATCTAGCTTATTGTACTTAAAAATACTGTCAAATGAACACTCATAACTATAAATTTCAACTGAATTGCACATCAACCCTGTGAAGTAGATAGGGCTGAAACTATTTTCCTCATTTTACAAAGATCAGAGACATCCAGTGACAAGTGCCTTACCTAAAGTCACAATACAAATAACTAAAAGATCTAGCAATAGACTACAGTTCTAAAGTGGCATTTTCTATCCACAGGATCTAGCCAGGACTTTCCCACTACAGCCACCACCAGTGCCTCCTACAATCTGGATTTTTCCTGCCCCTCACCCCTTATATAAAAACTCATGTGTCCTAGGTCCTATTTCCAATCCCAGTTACCACTTATATCTCTACTTAATATTAATTTAACGAACTTTACTGACCACAGCCCAGTGAGTGACATAAAAGGGAATAAAACTAGGACCTGCCCACGAGAGCTTTCAATCATCAGTGTAACAGTAGTTTTTAGTCTCGTTAAAATATATGTCCTTTGCAAAAAGTGTTATGCCTTAAGGGACTATATAAGGAGGGAAGAGGGAAAGATGCTGGCTACCTATTACAATCCCCTAGGGAGCTTTGGAAAATACCAAAGCTTGAATTAATCTAGGGTGGAGTCCCAGCAGTGAAATTTTTTTAAAGTTCCCATAGAAATCCTAATGTACAGCCAGCGTTGAGAACCACTGGGCTAAAGGAAAGAAATCATGCTGTAGGGGAAGAACAGAGGAAGGCAAAAGACAAATAAGTAAAGATATACTTGACTTTTTCCCTTACAGTGTCATTTAATTAACCTCTCTTCTTGATATCAATTATCTTTAAAAGGTTTTCATTGTAGAAGTAGCTTTCCTGAGTCTTCATTTCCAATTTGTTAAAGAAAAGTACTTCCTTCCCTCAAATCTAGCAATCAAGTACCCTTTGATGATGATATAAATATAACGAAGTTTACGCTTACAAAGTTTAACAGGAAAATAACCAAGTGCATGAATCAAAACTGAAATAACTAATTGTCTTAATGTTCATGTATAATTCCGCTGATATTTACTTTATGTCCTGAGTTCTCTGCAGTGCCCATCTTCTTATTCTAGTTTGTCTTTCTTTGGGATGGCTCTTGTTTGCTTTTCTATTTTCAGCTACATCCTGGGTTTTGGGTCGCCCACCTAAATTATTTTGATTTGCGTACATTTTCCTCTTGAAACACACTGTTTCTCCTAAAAACAAACAAACAAAAGAACTCCATCTTTTTTTATACGCTCCACTTTTCCTACAGTAAGAGTTGCCAAGCTATTTCATCAGCCTTAGATGGAGAAAATTTGAGCGCTAGCTCTAATAAAAAGGAGTGACAATTCCTAAAAGGAAATCTGTAGAAACCGAATCAAAATTGAGAACTGGAGATTTTCTACCCTGAGGTAAGTGCATGGTCCCTCTAACAACGGAATCTAGGACTTTGTTGGGAATGGCCTGCATGACTTCTTTGAGGGTGGGATTCAAGTCAAATATGTGCTTCTTTTTTTTTTTTAACATCTTTATTGGAATATAATTGCTTTACAATGGTGTGTCAGTTTCTGCTTTATAACAAAGTGAATCAGTTATACATATACATATGTTCCCATATCTCTTCCCTCTTGCGTCTCCCTCCCTCCCACCCTCCCTATCCCACCCCTCTAGGTGGTCACAAAGCACAGAGCTGATCTCCCTGTGCCGTGACGCTGCTTCCCACTAGCTATCTATTTTACGTTTGGTAGTGTATATATGTCCACGCAACACTCTCACTTTGTCACAGCCTACCCTTCCCCCTCCCCATATCCTCAAGTCCATTCTCTAGTACGTATCCGTCTTTATTTCTGTCTTACCCCTAGGTTCTTCATGACCTTTTATTATTTCCTTCGACTCCATATATATGTGTTAGCATACGGTATTTGTTTTTCTCTTTCTGACTTACTTCACTCTGTATGACAGATTCTAGGTCCATCCACCTCACTACAAATAACTCAATTTCGTTTCTTTTTATGGCTGAGTAATATTCCATTGTATATATGTGCCACATCTTCTTTATCCATTCATCTGTTGATGGACAATTAGGTTGCTTCCATGTCCTGGCTATTGTAAATAGAGCTGCAATGAAGATTTAGGTACATGACGCTTTTTGAATTATGGTTTTCTCAGGGTATATGCCCAGTAGTGGGATTGCTGGGTCATATGGTAGTTCTATTTGTAGTTTTTTAAGGAACCTCCATACTGTTTTCCATAGTGGCTGTATCAATTTACATTCCCACCAGCAGTGCAGGAGGGTTCCCTTTTCTCCACACCCTCTCCAGCATTTATTGTTTCTAGATTTTTTAATGATGGCCATTCTGACCAGTGTGAG